>NC_142694.1:64813099-64815599 GCF_029641045.1 Salvia hispanica | reverse complement strand
CTGTAGTAGAGATGGAATTCCGAAACAACCATCAACTATAACCCCAAAAGAACTAGATTCCGTAAACAACACAGAGGAAGAATGAAGGGAATATCTTATCGAGGTAATCATATTTGTTTCGGTAAATATGCTCTTCAAGCACTTGAACCCGCTTGGATCACATCGAGACAAATCGAAGCAGGTCGCCGGGCAATGACACGAAATGCACGCCGTGGTGGAAAAATATGGGTCCGTCTCTTTCCAGACAAACCAGTTACAGTAAGACCTGCTGAAACGCGTATGGGTTCGGGGAAAGGATCCCCTGAATATTGGGTAGCTGTTGTTAAACCGGGGCGAATACTATATGAAATGGGTGGAGTAACCGAAAATATAGCTAAAAGGGCTATTTTAATAGCAGCATCCAAAATGCCTATACGAACTCAATTTATTATTTCGGGATAAAAAGTAGAACGTACAGAAATGGGTCTTGGGGATGAAACAAAATCGCCTATTTCTTTTTTAGACTTAGACAAACAATATTTCTTTTATTTTCTTCATCCTTTGCATTGCAAGAATAGATTCAAAAATTTATATGATTCAACCTCAAACCTATTTAAATGTAGCGGATAACAGCGGGGCTCGCAAATTGATGTGTATTCGAATCATAGGAGCTAGTAATCGCCGATATGCTCATATTGGTGACGTTATTGTTGCTGTGATCAAAGAAGCCGTACCAAATATGCCGCTAGAAAAATCAGAAGTAGTTAGGGCTGTAATTGTTCGTACCTGTAAAGAACTTAAACGTGACAGCGGTATGATAATACGATATGATGACAATGCTGCAGTTGTGATTGATCAAGAAGGAAATCCAAAAGGGACTCGCATTTTTGGGGCAATCCCCCGCGAATTGAGACAATTAAATTTTACTAAAATAGTTTCATTAGCTCCCGAAGTATTATAAAAAAAAGAGATGTTAATTTTTGGGGTATTTGAAGGGAATATAGATTAAGAACTAGATTAATTTGTAGCTTGTGTTTCGCGCATATACCTTGAAAAATTTATATTCATAAACCAATAAAAAAAAAGAAAAACATGTTAATTATATCCGGACGCCAAAAGTTTTAATTCATCATGGGTAGAGACACTATTGCTGAGATAATAACCTCTATACGAAATGCTGATATGGATAGAAAAAGAGTTGTTCGCATAGCATCTACTAATATTACCGAAAATATTGTTAAAATACTTTTTCGAGAAGGTTTTCTCGAAAACGTCAGAAAACATCGAGAAAAAAACAAATTTTTTTTTGTTTTAACCCTGCGACATAGCAGGAATAGAAAAAGACCTTATAGAAATTTGTTAAATCTAAAACGCATCAGCCGACCTGGTCTACGAATCTATTCTAACTCTCAACGAATTCCTAGAATTTTAGGTGGAATGGGGATTGTAATTATTTCCACTTCTCGGGGTATAATGACAGATCGGGAAGCTCGACTAGAAGGAATCGGCGGAGAAATTTTATGTTATATATGGTAATCCATTTAATATCCAAATGAAATCCGAAACCTCTTCCTATATTGAGAAAAAGAAAGGGGGGTGAGTTGTCTAATATCGTTTCTCCTCCATTAGTTGATACCTCAAGGAGGCTTTACCTGGAATGAAAGAACAAAAATGGATTCATGAAGGTTTAATTACTGAATCACTTCCCAATGGCATGTTCCGGGTTCGGTTAGATAATGAGGATCTGATTCTAGGTTATGTTTCGGGAAAGATACGGCGTAGTTTTATCCGGATACTACCCGGAGATAAAGTCAAAATTGAAGTAAGTCGTTATGATTCAACCAGAGGACGTATAATTTATCGACTCCGAAACAAGGATTCGAAAGATTAGGTGATTTTTATTCAATATGATTCGATATTCAAAATTGCAAGAAACTTATTTTCTACCAAGACGTAGATTCAGAATTAAGATAAGGAATGAAAAATATGAAAATAAGAGCTTCCGTTCGTAAAATTTGTGAAAAATGTCGACTAATCCGTAGACGGGGGCGCATTAGAGTAATTTGTCCCAACCCGAGACATAAACAAAGACAAGGATAAAGGGATAATCAGACTCACTATAAGGGCTCGGCGTACAAATAAAGAATCTGTTTTGACATGAAATGGATATATCCATATATTTCTGACTCATATTTATGAGATGATACAATAATGGCAAAAGCTATACCGAGAACAGGTTTACGTAGAAACGTACGTACTGGTGCACGTAAAAGTACACGTAAAATACCAAAGGGAGTTATTCATGTTCAAGCAAGTTTTAATAATACCATTGTCACAGTTACAGATGTACGGGGTCGGGTGGTTTCCTGGTCCTCGGCCGGTACTTGTGGATTCAATGGTACGAGAAGAGGTACACCCTTTGCCGCTCAAACTGCAGCAACAAATGCTATTCATACAGTAGTAGATCAGGGTATGCAACGAGCAGAAGTCATGATAAAAGGTCCCGGTCTCGGAAGAGACG
>NC_142694.1:64778099-64803099 GCF_029641045.1 Salvia hispanica | reverse complement strand
TTGTTGTTTCAAGGTCAATCTATTCACTCGTCTAGATAAGATTTTTCCCTGTTCACTAATAAATCGACTAATTAAACTCATGTTTCTATAATCAATTCGATCCCCCAATTGAATCGGGGGCAAACGCCTACGAAAAGATCGCTTGGATTTAAGAAAGGGTCGCTTGGATTTATCCATGGTTTGTTTGTTTAGTTTATTTCTTATCCCGAAAATCCTATTCCTTAATTGTCATTTGAACTACAAATAGGATTCTTTTTATTTAAATGCAATATCTTCTATTTCAATTTCAATGTGTTCTATATAATGTCATTTTTCTCCCCTTTCAAGGATAAGACATCCTTGGTTCAATCTATTTCTTTATTTCCCCATGAATCGTATGTTTGTAACAATAGGGACAGAATTTTCTCAATTCTAATCGATTGGGCGTATTGTGCCGATTCTTTTGAGTAATATATCTGGAAATACCCGTTGATACCTTCTTAACACCGTTTTGTATACAACTGGTACATTCCAAAATGACCGTTACCCGCGCACCTTTCTTCTTGGCCATGAACCTCCTTTGGATTTTTGATTTACTCAACTCTTCTATTTTAATTCGAAATGAAGAAAAAGAAAGGAAGGAAAAAATAGAAGTTATTAACTTGAAATCCACCTTTAAAAGATAAAAATAAATGAAATCAAAGCCCAAAGTCATACATAATAAATAATAAGTACGACAATGAGTTCAAAAATCTATTTAAATCCGAAGGGCAGTTAAAGATCTTGTATTCTTACCCTAGACCGCGACTTTCCTACTCTACCCCCACCTTTCGTTTTTTTAATTCGAGTTTGAGACTGAGTCTCGCAGAGGTTGAATCCACTTTTATTCTTTCTCTTTCATCCCTTATTCTAAATTAGAAAAAAAGGGAAAAAAGAGAAAATAAGGGGGGATTAGTCAAAGGTATTTGATTGTATTTCTAATCTTCTTCATTCCTTCCGGTGTCAATAGCTATAATGAAAAAAGGGGAATGTCAACGCATCGGGGAAAAACGATTAATCTCTATCAATAGACCTGCTAAAGCCCCGAACCATAGCGTACTTAGTACTGGGGCCACGGAGAGATATGTTTTTAGATCTCGCATTGAAAAACCTCCTTTTTTTTATTTTAATACATAAAGCATATATAATCAGATGTATATGTAGTTAAGGGTTACTTAGAGTTGTACACGGAATCCCTAATTCCAATTGAAATGTACAACGATCCATAAGATTTCCTTTTCTTATTATTATATGTTAAAAAATGTTAAATGAGGCCAAAAAAAGACGAAATGGTCAGAAAACTTTGTTTCTCAATGCAGTAAATAGAGATGTGGAAAACCAGACAGGAATTCTCTACAATTATACTGTAGAACAATTGAAGGGATGTGGCGCAGCTTGGTAGCGCGTTTGTTTTGGGTACAAAATGTCACAGGTTCAAATCCTGTCATCCCTACCTATTACTGACCCTTTGAGCAGTAACGAGGAATCAACCAAGATCGGTTCAAATTGCGTTGCGCGGAATCGTTCATTTTTATGAAACTATAGCATATATGCATATAAAATAAAAATGGATTCTTTAAAAAAAAAGAATCTTTTCTTTACATTCTTTTCTATTCTGATAAGAAAGCGCTCTTAGTTCAGTTCGGTAGAACGTGGGTCTCCAAAACCCGATGTCGTGGGTTCAAATCCTACAGAGCGTGATTTTTTCTTCATGGATCCAATTAAAATGAAATGAATTCAGTCGCTTGCACAACAATTCAAATTGGACCTCCTGTGGATTAAAGAAAGGAGGAGGCCAATCAAATTTGAATTAATCAAAGGTCCAACTGATCGCCACGCCTGTATTGTAAATATGCAGTTACGAATAATCCAGCCAAAGTAATAGGAATTAGACCTAAGACGATTCCAAATAGAAAAACTTCAATCATTTCAATTTTGTTTTTGAAAAGGAGAAAAAAGCGGTAATATCTATACCTAAATATTAATCCGAATTGATGTGAATCTCAATGACCAAGAATTGATAATTGACATGGTAAGTAACTCTAGAATACACAGAATCTCACAGAAGGATTTCCTTTCTAAATAGTTTCTTTTAAATAGAAAGTTTAAATAAGTCGTATCTTGCTCAAACCAATAAATAGAGCTGAAGTTATAGTTAAAGCCACTAGTAGAAAACCAAAATAACTGGTTAGAGTAAGCATAAAGGGGCTAAATGAAATCTGGTATTTTTATACATATGTTTCTAAAGCATTTACCTAAGTTTCCATTTTCCTAAAATAAGAAGATATACAAAAATACCAATTGAAAGAATAAGTTCAATTGAAAATTTTTGATTCATCTATCATTACAGACAACAGGAACAAAGAGAAAGTGACAGGCATATAAAATGAAACCGCTTCCTCATTTCTAAGATCTAGCCATCTCGCGATTCCTATCAACCAAGCCTTCGAGAATAAACGAACTGGATCGTGTAACTTCATTCAAAAACGAAACTCTTTTTGAATTATTATTTTGAATTCCATTTTTATGGAATACTATGTTTTCCATTTTTTCGTTCGATATTTAAAAATAAAGCCTCTTCCTTGTAGCTAGATCCAAATTTGGATTGAGATCCAATCCAAGAATTCATTACAACTATTGATTCCATTTATTTTATTTTTTCTTCACTTTCTTTCATCGAATCATATTTGTTACCGGACAATTAAAAAATTCATTAAAATAAAAGGAGGGATTCGAACAAAAACTGCCTCTACAACCATGAAAAATAAATTGCTAGATCTCGCATCCACTTAAAATAGAATTGTGGAAATATGAGAATCTCTTTCATTGTAAGAATTTTATATTAAATACAGCATCATTTTACATCAACAGGTAAAGGAAAAGAAAAAATAAATCTTTTAGCATTTCCTTTCGATACTGATTAAAATTGCATTGTTGTGTCAGAAAAAGCATAGCTATACTGATTCGGTATACTCTAAAGATGCCCTTGGTACAATATTGACGATCCTACAAAGATCCCCTTTCAGTGATTGCCTTTTACTGATCTCATCTTTTACGGAATCGATCCCCTTTGACTGTACAAGAATATGTGGAGCTGAGCATGTCTGGAAGCACAGGAGAACGTTCTTTTGCGGATATTATTACCAGTATTCGATATTGGGTCATTCATAGCATTACTATACCTTCCCTATTCATTGCGGGTTGGTTATTTGTCAGTACCGGTTTAGCTTACGATGTATTTGGAAGCCCTCGGCCAAACGAGTATTTCACAGAGAGCCGACAAGGAATTCCATTAATAACTGGCCGTTTTGATTCTTTGGAACAACTCGATGAATTTAGTAGATCGTTTTAGGAGGCCCTAATCAAATGACTATAGACCGAACCTATCCTATTTTTACAGTGCGATGGTTGGCTGTTCATGGCCTGGCTGTACCTACCGTCTTTTTTTTGGGGTCAATATCAGCAATGCAGTTCATCCAACGATAAACCTAATCCCGAATTATATAGCTATGACACAATCAAACCCGAATGAACAAAGTGTTGAATTGAATCGTACCAGTCTCTACTGGGGGTTATTACTCATTTTTGTACTTGCTGTTTTATTTTCCAATTATTTTTTCAATTAGGCAAATGAAAGAAAAAAACTAATAATTCTAGGCATTCTTTTAGCCCGTTCGGAAGGATCTCATAATTATCCCTGACTGTTTATGTCTCTAGCACGACCACTTTATGAAATTTGGAGGGAAGTGGAGTAAATGGCCGATACTACTGGAAGGATTCCTCTTTGGATAATAGGTACTGTAACTGGTATTCATGTGATCGGTTTAGTAGGCATTTTCTTTTATGGTTCATATTCCGGATTAGGTTCATCCCTGTAGTAATCGGATGAATGGAGTTGTGACATGAAAGCGTAGGAACTCAACGGGATTCCCTTCTTTAGTTTGTCTGATTCGAGGGGAAAGGGCCCGTTGGGTTCTTAAGAATCAGAGTCTTTTTTTGTCTAAATGACAAAGTGGATTTCTTTTTCTGCTGGTTCAAAAAACTCCATTCTATTTTTTCTGATGATGCTTTGAAAAATGAACTTCATTGGTTGATTCAGAACACCTCTTCCTTGATCTTGATAGTATCTATGGGTACTTTCCAAGTTAGAACAAAGGGGGAATCACTCAATTTCCTGGATTCTAATTCTATTTTATATATAGAATTATTCTATATTTTTTATTTATGTAGATTAGATCTCGCACAAATACTTTCGATACTCTTTCTTACCCTACTTATCCCTATATTTTTTAGATTTGAGTATCTCAATGGTTTGTCCACTACTTTATATATTTTATTATACGTAATAAATCGAAAAAAAAAAAGTAAAGTTACGATACATCTGGAAAAACGAAAACAAGACTAGGAGTTTTTGACAAACAGATTACTCTTTCGACACAAGAAGGGGGGTTTGGAAAATTCCTTTTCTTGTGTCGAAGACTAGGAAGACAAAACAAATAATGCCTCCTAGAATTTTTTGTTTCCCACGCTTCTGGTTCATCCGATTCCCCGCTTATTTATGCTAATCTCTATCCCAATTTTATGGCATTGAAATATGGCAATAGTAACACAGCCCTGTCAATTCAATTTGAACAAAGATAAAGGGTGGTAAAACCATAAAGTCAAATAAAATAGTCTTCTTCAAACAAAAATCTACCTATTATGACTAAGCGTGCGTTATGACTAAGATTGCGCTACAAGGGAGTCCCCGAAGTTGGTAGAAAAAGAGCAAATAAATAAAAGGTTTTTCAGAATTTATTTTTTTTGATCATATAAAATTGACAACAAAAATTTTGTTCTTTTTACGAACCTGGTGTCAATAAATCCGCGAGTCTAGAAATTCATTTCGGCCAATTGAACCTTCTCGAACTGTTTCTTTTTAAGAACTAAAAATATTTGTGCCAAAATAACAGATGCCAAGAAGACCAAAAGGCCTTGGACACGTAATGGATCTTGAAGTACTATTTCGGCATCCCCCTGACCAAATCCACCCACATTAGGATTACTCGTTAATGGTTGATCCAATTTGATGGATTCACCCTCTGAAACAAGAACTTCTGGTCCTGGAGGGATAATATCAACCACTTGACGTCCATCCGATGGATCTGTTATGATTATTTCATATCCCCCTTTTTCTTTTCGTATGATTTTGCTTACTATACCCGCCCCTGTAGCATTATAAACTGTATTGTTACTCTTGCTTCCGTCGGGATAAATCTGACCCCTTCCCCTATTTCCTCCTACATATATAGGATATTTTAAGAAGTGAACATCTTTCTTAGTAGCGGGGTCGGGGGAAAGAATAGGAAAGGTGATTTCACTATATTTCTGGCCGGGGACAGGCCCTATTACAAGAATATTTTTTTATTAGGGCGGTAGCTCTGAAAAGACAAATTTCCTACCTTTTCTTTCATTTCGGGAGAAATACGATCGGAAGGAGCTAATTCAAACCCCTCCGGTAAAATAAGAACAGCCCCCACATTCAAACCCCCTTTCTTACCATTAGCAAGGACTTGTTTCACTTGCTTATCATAAGGAATTCGAACAACTGCTTCAAATACAGTATCAGGAGGTACTGTTTGTGGAACCTCAATATCCACGGGTTTATTAGCTAAATGACAATTGGCACATACAATACGCCCAGTCGCTTCTCGTGGATTTTCATAACCCTGCTGTGCAAAAATCGGATATGCACTTGAAACGGGTGCCCGAGCTATGATATATATCATGAGCGGTACGGAAAAAAATTGAGTAATATGTTCCTTTATCCAAGAAAAAGTATTTCTAGTTTGCATGGTCTAATCATTGGTCTGAAAATTTCTACAATAAGTTGGGTAGGTCGCTAGTATAGTTTCCTATCCACGATTCTGCTATTTATTGGAATCATTTTACTGGAATACTATAGTATAACGTATAAAAATAGTCTGAAAACCACCCGGATAGAATGTTTTTAATACTTATGTAGAACTACAAAGTAGGAAACGTTCTAATTGGATTAATATTGGTTGGTGATTTATCAATCATTCATTGAATGGTAAATAACTACAAGTGATGGAGATACACGATTTAAATAACGAAAAATCCAATATTTAAAAAGAGTATCGAGAATAACCGGAAAAGTGGAAACAAGACCAGATATAATTTGATCATTATGACCAAATCCAAAATCTTTGTACACAGAACCAATCATTAGTTCCCAGCCGTGGGGTGAATGAAATCCGATACATAAATCGGTTAATAACAGAATTGAAAAGGCTTTTACTGTATCACTTAAGTTATATAGGAATTCCTGAGCCCAAGAGTTAAGAATAATAAGTTCTTCATTACCTAAAATCGAATAACAACTTAGAATAACAAAACAGATTATATTTGTCGAGAAGTGTAAAATTGTATGGATACGATCCTCGTTGTGTATCTTGATTAATTGGATCGTTTCTTTGTGGATTCCTATAAGAAACTTTTGTAGATATGTCTCCGAGTATTCCTTGATCATTTCTTCCAAGAAGACGATTTCGTCTAATTCTATGAACTTTTCTAGAATACTTTTTTCTTGAATATCAGTCAAAAAAATTTCGGATTGGCCGATATTCGCCCAATTAATAACCCAAGATTCCATACTTTTAGTAAATGAGAGAGAAATCCACCAGGGCAGAAATACTATAGATGCAAGATACAAAAGAGGAGTGAAAGCTTTCTTTTTTGCCATTTTTCGCCTGTTAATTTTTAATTAACCCACTCCATCTGTCGACTTTATATAATCGAATCTTTCTTTCAAACATGAGTTGTAGACAAGGCATCAAACCTATGAATCTATTTGATTTGTGATTTTATTTTGAATCTAGAAAGAATACAGAAATAGACTAAGACTCCACTTGGAATTTGACTAAAGAAATAATACAAGTGTTTCCAGATATCTCAATTCATCAAATTCCAAACAAATGTCTCCTTTCGATGAATGGCCGAAAGAAGTACTTTAAGTAATGAATATTCTTGATATTTTGAGACGAAAGAACCCCTTATTCTATCAAAATATCCAATATTTCCAAAAAAAAATTCCAATGATTCCCCATAGTCAAGAATAGACTAATTGGGAGAAAGATATTGGGATGGTCAAAAAAATGAGCGGCAAAACAAGAGAGAACCGGGCCAATTATCATTAAAACCGATTATTGGGTAGTAAAGAACCCAAATGAAAGGATAAAAAGATCGATTGAAAAAAAATTTACAAGATATGGTTTATCTGTATCTGTTTATCCTAAAGTATCACTTAGTTATAGAAAAAACAGGATTCTTGCGTTTTTTCCCTCCTGCTGAGAAAGCATTCGTTCTTCAGCCCAGTTCCTTTTCTCAAAATACTTCAATCGGTACGCGCAAGAAATAGGCCAATTCCACGGCTTTTTGTTCAATTTCTCGTGGAGTCAAATTCTCATCAGTACGAGTCAACGGAACAGCCCCCCGGCCTCTGATATCCATATAAAGGACAGGACGAGCAAAAATACCCTCTTTAACTTCTATTCGAACGGATTGAATATCTTTTATAAGGAATCGGAGGAATATGCGACGATTTTTTCCAGGAAATCCCCAACGAAAAATACACACTATTCCTTCCTTTCTATCGAATCGATCATAACCACTACCTACATTCCAGGAGATTGTGCACCACAAATAGGAACTAATAAAGAGACCCGCAATCCCGTAGAAAGACATCACGATCCCCTGTGGAAAAAAAGGATTTGCTGAGACGGAACAAAAGATATCAAAATTCTACCAAAAAAACTGGAAGTTCCAACCAATAAGAATCCTAATGAACCTAAAAAAACGATAAGGGCCCAGCAAAAATTACTTAGTTTTCGAGACCCCGTTATAAGTTCTATCCATATATGTTCTGATCGCCAACTCATACTTCATCCGATTGCATTTTATTGAAATTGAGAGAATACCCCAAATGATTTTGACTTTACTTTTTTTGTTTCCGAATGAACTTTCATTAACTAGCACTAGTTTGGTGTGAACTAGCACTAGTTTAATGGGAACTTTTAGGGGTAATTCATCAAATTTGTTTAGATCTAAAATAATAACATACCCTTCATATGATCCCAATATACATATTGATATACATATAAATCGACCAACTTTACATTTTAGGCATCCAGCGATCTTGATCTATTTGAAACTGGCTAGAATTCAGTTAGCTATAGATCATTTTCTGCAGGCATAACAGCTTTTTCCTTTATGTTTGGCAGAAATCACATGTTCTATTATATTTTCTTTTCTGAAATAAATATCTATGTTATGCTACAAGTATAAGTTTCAAAAAAAACGAATGAGATTGGGTCCCCTCAGATCTAAACAATCTTGTTTTTTTGAACATGAAGAAATAAAGAAGCCATTGCAATTGCCGGAAATACTAGGCCTACTAAAGGCACAAAAATAGAGGGAAAGTGGAAAGTTGTCATAAAATGGGGTACCTCGGTTTATTATTTGTACCTGTTCTTATTTTTTTTAATATCATATTTTATATTTATACTAATTATAATTAATAATTGTAATTAGTATGAATTCGTAGTTATTATTAATTAATTCAATTTGCAAATTTTGCATTAGAGATATTAAGCATCTAAGTGAGTATATAGAATAAGTCCAAGGAATGGAATATATAACTAAATAAACGAACTTATTCATCTATCTACATGAAAGATCCATATGATAATTCATTTTTGTCTTCGTTTCTTTGTGTTTTGTTCTTGTCTTCGAATTTAATAAAGAAAGAGTTATCCGCAACTTTTGATTTTGATTCTTTCTACAATTAGATCTTAGGTCACCAAAGAAAACTCCCCTTTTAGTTACTTTGATTCCGATAAGATTCGTATAAGCTAACTACTTGTTTGCTACAAATAAAATATAAAAATGGAACTTGGTGCACTCTACAAATTCAAAGGAAAGAAGGCGTGGAGCTTAAATAACTCACTCAGAACACTTTTCAAAAGATTACGCGGTACGATTAGGTCAAATAAGCCCTTCTGGAATAAATATTCAGCCGCTTGTGAACCTTCGGGTACTGTTTTATTCAATGTTTGTTCAATTACTCTTTTACCCGCAAATGCAATGTAGGAATTTGGTTCGGCAATAATAATATCTCCCAACATACCAAAACTGGCTGTTACCCCACCAGTAGTAGGAGATGTAAGGATTGATACATACAATAACTTTTTATTTGATTGATAATCATATAAAGCAGACGATATTTTAGCCATTTGCATCAGGCTCAAACTCCCTTCTTGCATGCGCGCTCCCCCCGAAGCGCACACTATAATAAGAGGTCGAAATTGATTGGTAGCGTACTCAATCAAACGGGTTATTTTCTCCCCGACTACGCATACCATACTACCCCCCATAAACTGAAAATCCATAACCCCAATTGCTACGGGAATACCATTTAGTTGACCTATGCCTGTTTGAATAGCCTCAGTTAATCCTGTCTTTCTTTGATAAGAATCAATCCGATCTTTATAACGCGCCTCCTCCGAATGAAATCCAATGGGATCCACGGAGATCATGTCTTCATCCATAGGTTCCCAAGTCCCGGGATCAATCGAAACTTCGATTCTTTCTGAACTACTAATTTTCAAATGGTATCCACACTGTTCACAAACATTCATTTGTGATTTCAAAAGTTTCTTATAATTTAATGCATAACAATTTTCGCATTGAAGCCACAAATGCCTGTATTTTTGAGTTGCAGCGAGATCACTAGACCTTTCTCTTAGAGTTAAATCACTACTCTTAGCACGGGTTAGTATACTGGACCCCCGGCCTTGACTAGAAGTTTTACGTTTATTAAAAACGCACCTAGAAATGTAACCGTCACTACTATCACTTAGAATGGGCGTATCAATACAGATTCGAGACTGAAGATAAGCGTCAATGCAACCAGTAATGTGATTATTCCAACTAGATTGAGTATCATACATGTTGCGATAACTAGAAAAATAACTTTGTAGTTCATTCAGAAAAGAATGATTGCTGTCAATCTCAAAAATCTGATTTTCTATATCAAAATAGATAGAATAACTATCTCCATTACTATCCATAACTAAAAAAGTCTCATCAGAGATGAAATTCCGAATGTCTTTGATGCCAAATAAACGACCAACATCACTGTAACTAGAATTTCCACGACCCCTCCAACTATGAATGTTTTTAGCCCTACCTTTTGGATTCAGATCTTCACTTTCACTGGTATTTTCAAAAGGACTAAGATTGTCCATTAATTTCTTTATCCCATACCCACGTTGTAACTCCTTCTTAAACACCGTCGAATTAAACCAACACCTTTCCATAGAGTTTTCTTGCCCCCTATTTGTACTATATTATATAAAAATACAATAGATGAATAGTCATTCGATCCACAATTCTTTATTTTGATTTGAATATCTTATTTATTATCAAACTAAACAGAGAAATTCAATCACTACTAACAGGAAGTGTGAATAGGGATTCTCTTTTGTGGAAATCCGGGGATAAGACTTCACTATAAATATGATATATGAATATGATGGAATCCCTTTTTATTCTTCTGTCTCTTTGCATCGAACAAAAAAAGAAATGTTTGTTCTCTCCTAGAAAGAATTTTTTCGTAAAATCTCGTCTAATAACAAGTAATAAATTAAGACTCTATTCGAACACGGAACGAAAAAGACAATATACAGGATGGGTCGAAAGATTTATGATACTTCGCTTGATTCAGAGAAACTACAGGATATATTAAAGAATATACCAATCCCAAGGATCCATAGGTTTAATTGTGGATCCAAGACAACACTAGAAAAATTCGAGTCTTATATTTCTATTTCAAATCTTCTATATCTAGAGATATGTGTATTTATCCAAAATACGTGCAATGCGCTAGAATCTTTGTATTCGGCTCAATCCTTTTAGTAAAAGATTGGGCCGAGTTTAATTGCAATTCAATTAAGAGAACCGAGAGTAATTACTTTTCATTTTCCTTATTTTTATTTATCCAAAGTATCCACTGCTTTAAACTCAAATTTGATTTCTTTCCATACCTCACAAGCGGCACCTAGTTCAGGACTCCATTTGCAAGCTTCACGGATAATTGCATTACCCTCAGCAGCAAGATCACGTCCTTCATTACGAGCTAGTACACACGCTTCTACAGCTACTCGGTTAGCTACAGCACCTGGCGCATTACCCCAAGGGTGTCCTAAAGTTCCTCCACCGAACTGTAGTACAGAATCGTCTCCAAAGATCTCGGTCAGAGCAGGCATATGCCAAACGTGAATACCCCCTGAAGCCACGGGAATAACACCTGGCAGGGAGACCCAATCTTGAGTGAAATAAATACCGCGGCTTCTATCTTTTTCAACAAAATCATCACGTAGTAAATCAACAAAGCCTAAAGTAATGTCTCTCTCTCCTTCAAGTTTACCTACTACGGTACCAGAGTGAACATGATCTCCACCGGACAGACGTAACGCTTTAGCTAGTACACGGAAGTGCATACCGTGATTCTTCTGTCTATCAATAACTGCATGCATTGCACGGTGAATGTGAAGAAGTAAGCCATTATCTCGGCAATAATGAGCCAAACTGGTATTTGCAGTGAATCCTCCTGTTAAGTAGTCGTGCATTACGATAGGAACTCCCAATTCTCTAGCAAATATAGCTCTTTTCATCATCTCTTCGCATGTACCCGCAGTAGCATTCAAGTAATGCCCTTTGATTTCACCTGTTTCAGCCTGTGATTTATAAATTGCTTCGGCACAAAATAAGAAGCGGTCTCTCCAACGCATAAATGGCTGGGAGTTCACGTTCTCATCATCTTTGGTAAAATCAAGTCCACCGCGAAGACATTCATAAACCGCTCTACCATAGTTTTTAGCAGATAACCCCAATTTAGGTTTAATAGTACATCCCAGCAGAGGACGACCGTACTTGTTCAATTTATCTCTCTCAGCTTGGATCCCATGAGGCGGGCCTTGGAAAGTTTTAACATAAGCAACAGGAATTCGCAGATCTTCCAGACGTAGAGCACGTAGAGCTTTGAATCCAAATACATTTCCTACAATGGAAGTAAACATGTTAGTAACAAACCCTTCTTCAAAAAGGTCTAAAGGGTAAGCTACATAACAGATATATTGATCTTTTTCTCCAGGAACGGGCTCAATGTGGTAGCATCGCCCTTTGTAACGATCAAGACTGGTAAGTCCATCGGTCCACACAGTTGTCCATGTACCAGTAGAAGATTCGGCAGCTACCGCGGCCCCTGCTTCTTCAGGCGGAACTCCAGGTTGAGGAGTTACTCGGAATGCTGCCAAGATATCAGTATCTTTGGTTTCGTATTCAGGAGTATAATAAGTCAATTTGTACTCTTTAACACCCGCTTTGAATCCAACACCTGCTTTAGTCTCTGTTTGTGGTGACATAAATCCCTCCCTACAACTCATGAATTAAGAATTCTTACAACAACAAGGTCTACTCGACACGAATGAATTGGGCGTTAATGAAACTTTTCCCAGGAATCTTTCACAAACTTCCCAACTAATACTAAATACTAATATTATCAACTAATCAGAATGTTTGATTATTAGACCATGGTATTTGATTTACCAAACACATCATTATTGTATACTCTTTCATATATATAGCGCAACCCCATTTTTCCTTTTGATCTTTTTTGGAATCGAAATACCTAACCTAACTAATAAGAAATTTCCTCTTGACAGTGGTATATGTTATATATGTAAATCCTAGATGTGAAAGTAGGGCTAATTCATCTATGAAATGATGATGAAAGGGTATAAAAAAACGAAAAGAATAGGCTATAGACCTAAATCGATATGCTGAAATAAAAAAAAAGAAAAGCCAATAAGATATAAATAATGCATCGTAATGTAAATAGAGTTCGGGTTCGAATTCCATAGAATATTTTATATAATATAGATGGGATTGTCTATAATAATAGACAAATGAAAAACGTTCTCAAGATCTTTATTCATCCACTTGAAATTTTTAAAATAGCTTGCTTGAGTTTGAAAATTAACTCATTGAATCATTGAAGAGTAAACGATTGAATTGGATTCGATTGGAGGGCACCACCAAAATTGAGTGCTAACTCCCATTTGTTATTGAATTAACCGATCGACATACTATCGGACATTTATTTTGAATTCGATAATTTTCACAAAAAAATTTCGACATATTTTTTTATTTATTATATTATGAGAATGAATCCTACTACTTCTGGTTCTGGGGTTTCTACGCTTGAAAAAAAAAACCTGGGGCGTATTATCCAAATCATTGGTCCGGTACTAGATGCGGCCTTTCCGCCAGGCCAGATGCCTAATATTTATAACGCTCTGGTAGTTAAAGGCCGAGATACTGTTGGTCAACCAATTAATGTGACTTGTGAGGTACAGCAATTATTAGGAAATAATCGAGTTAGAGCTGTAGCTATGAGTGCTACAGATGGTCTGATGAGAGGAATGGAAGTGATTGATACGGGAGCTCCTCTAAGTGTTCTAGTCGGTGGAGCGACTCTAGGATGCATTTTTAATGTGCTTGGAGAGCCTGTTGATAATTTAGGTCCTGTAGATACTCGTACAACATTTCCTATTCATCGATCTGCGCCTGCCTTTATACAGTTAGATACAAAATTATCTATTTTTGAAACAGGAATTAAAGTAGTAGATCTTTTAGCACCTTATCGCCGCGGGGGAAAAATCGGACTATTTGGTGGAGCTGGGGTTGGTAAAACGGTACTTATTATGGAATTGATTAACAATATTGCCAAAGCCCATGGGGGGGTATCCGTATTTGGCGGAGTGGGTGAACGTACTCGTGAAGGAAATGATCTTTACATGGAAATGAAAGAATCTGGAGTAATCAATGAAGAAAATATTGCAGAATCAAAAGTGGCTTTAGTTTATGGCCAGATGAATGAACCGCCGGGAGCTCGTATGAGAGTTGGTTTGACTGCTCTAACGATGGCGGAATATTTCCGAGATGTTAATGAACAAGACGTACTTCTATTTATCGACAATATCTTCCGTTTCGTTCAAGCCGGATCCGAAGTATCGGCCTTATTGGGTAGAATGCCTTCCGCTGTCGGTTATCAACCCACCCTGAGTACTGAAATGGGCTCTTTACAAGAAAGAATTACTTCTACCAAAGAAGGATCCATAACTTCTATTCAAGCGGTTTATGTACCTGCAGACGATTTGACCGATCCTGCCCCTGCTACCACATTTGCACATTTAGATGCTACTACCGTACTATCAAGAGGATTAGCTGCCAAAGGGATCTATCCGGCAGTAGATCCTTTAGATTCAACCTCAACCATGCTTCAACCTCGGATCGTTGGTGAGGAACATTATGAAACTGCGCAAAGAGTTAAGCAAACTTTACAACGTTATAAAGAGCTTCAGGACATTATAGCTATCCTTGGGTTGGACGAATTATCCGAAGAGGATCGTTTAACCGTAGCAAGAGCGCGAAAAATTGAGCGTTTCTTATCACAACCCTTTTTTGTAGCCGAAGTATTTACCGGTTCTCCGGGGAAATATGTTGGTCTAGCAGAAACCATTAAAGGGTTTCAATTGATCCTTTCCGGAAAATTAGATGGTCTTCCTGAACAGGCCTTTTATTTAGTAGGGAATATCGATGAAGCTACCGCGAAGGCTATCAACTTAGAAATGGAGAGCAATTTGAAGAAATGACTTTAAATCTTTGTGTACTGACCCCTAATCGAATTGTTTGGGATTCAGAAGTGAAAGAAATCATTTTATCTACAAATAGCGGTCAAATTGGCGTATTACCAAATCATGCTCCTATTGCTACAGCTGTAGATATAGGGATTTTGAGAAT
This sequence comes from Salvia hispanica, assembly GCF_029641045.1. NCBI lineage: Eukaryota > Viridiplantae > Streptophyta > Magnoliopsida > Lamiales > Lamiaceae > Salvia > Salvia hispanica. The sequence goes on along the minus strand of NC_142694.1, from coordinate 64,788,156 downwards.
ACGCCTTAAGGACCAATGGTTAACGATGGCTCTGATGGGCGGTTTTGCTAGAATAGGCAATAATGAGATCACTGTTTTAGTAAATGATGCGGAAAAGGGTAGTGATATTGATCCACAAGAAGATCAGGAAACTCTTAAAATAGCAGAAGCTAGTTTGAGAAAAGCTGAAGGAAAGAGACAAATAATTGAGGCAAATCTAGCTCTCCGACGAGCTAGGACAAGAGTCGAGGCTGTCAGTGCAATTTCATAACTAGTTGGTGCGTTCAAATAATCAAAAGAGTTTCTAAACCCTATTTTGATTGCATTCACTCGACAGAATCCAATTTTGATACAACGCAATTCAAAAATGAAATAAATAAAACTATAAAATCTATAAAAAGAGAAAAGGGTGGGGCAAAAAACTTATTAGATACCATCGACTCCGGTATCTAAGAAGTTCTACCTACTATTGGATTTGAACCAATGACTCCCGCCGTATGAAAGCAATACTCTAACCACTGAGTTAAGTAGGTCATTTATCATCCTCAAAAGAACCAAATGGAACCCATCCCGTCGATGGATTATAAATATCATATTCTTTATAAGCAATAATAATCGAACCAATACCACTCAAAAATTTAGGATGTTGAATCATAGAATATTCATCTTGACAACAAATTATATACATGATAAAATATGCATCACAAGCACTAAGGGCTATAGCTCAGTTGGTAGAGCACCTCGTTTACACGCGCGCCAATGTTTTTTCAGGGGAATCCACCATCCAACCCAAAAAATGGATCTTATTTCGAAATCGACGTCTTACTCTATAATAACTTTAAGAGAACAATAGCCTGACGAGAGGTTCGGTCCTATTTGAGTGCCCTTTTAGGTATCAAACAGACCCCATCTTGAGATATTGATAAGGTGAATACCCGTATATTCAATGCCAGGCATAATGAGTATAAGGCCCTCAAAAAATCTCTTTTCGTCCTATGAACTTGAAGGTGTATGAAGTTTCATATTGGATTTTTTAAGCCGAACGATAGAGACTTCATTTAACTTCAAATTCGAGGCCAAAGGCAGACCTACGTCAAAATAACTTCACCTTTGAAACACTTTGGTAGTGCTCCTGAATTAGAATCCAAAATAATGAATCAGAGCACATGGAGCCATCTCCTTATTTTTTCTGTCAAGAAAAAAATATGGCGGATTGACTGATATTTCTATCAGTTAATGAAAGAGCCCAATGCAAAAAAAATGCATGTTGGGTCTTTGAAACAGTTCATATCATTTTGATAATAATAAGTTTGGTCTGTTTTACCGAGAAGGTCTACGGTTCGAGTCCGTATAGCCCTAGAGCCCTATAAAAAAATGAATAAAATTCATATTTTCATTTTAAATAAAAAATTGTATAATTTTGATTTCTTCATTCTTGTTTGTTGCTTGTAACTGACCGGTTGGTTCATCGAAACCAAAGCCGACAATCAAGGGGTTAAGCCAGTGATACTCCTTTCCTTTGGTATACCTTACCAATACCCGGCGAAGCAGACCAAAACAAAAAAGGGGGGTGGTCTTCTTTTTCTGTATTCAATCAAGAGAAAACCCCACCCAGATCTAATAAACGGAATATACCAACACTAAGATTAAGATATTTGAAATCCTGAGATGGAAATACCTACCCATTCTCGTACATTTGAATACTTGTTCTATTCTAAATTACTAAGAAAAAAACCCCGACTCTATTCCTAAAAAATGCAAAAATTAAAATACCGAACTCACCTTTTGATAAAGAAAATTAAAATAATCAAAAGAATAAGAAATTCGAAACTCTTAAACACAAAATAATAATTATATTTGCTTTCTTTAGGAAGAATCTTGGGCGAAAACAAGAAAATTTGTCTAAGTGTAACATCTAGAGTTATACTAACTAAAGCAATTAACTAAAATTGAACTAAAAAAATGAAGTAGACTGGAAATAGGATCCCCATCAAGTCAGTCGATAAATCTTGAAATGAGATATGCCCTACAATAATCAAAGGAAACTAGACACTTTCGTCAAAATGAATTCTTGTTTTGACTAACCAGTTATCGATGACTTTACAACTTCAATTCGACTCAACCAATCCGGTATATTTTCCACGTTCATAGGAGTGCGTCTATGTTTTTGCTTTACGAATATGATATTTTTTGGGCATTTCTAATAATATCAAGTCTTATTCCTATTTTAGCATTTTTTATTTCTGGGATTTTAGCCCCGATTAGGAAAGCGCCGGAGAAACTTTCTAGTTATGAATCGGGTATAGAACCAATGGGCAACGCTTGGTTACAATTTAGAATCCGTTATTATATGTTTGCTCTAGTTTTTGTTGTTTTTGATGTTGAAACGGTTTTTCTTTATCCATGGGCAATGAGTTTCGATGTATTGGGCGTATCTGTATTTATAGAAGCTTTAATTTTCGTGCTTATCTTAATTGTTGGTTTAGTTTATGCATGGCGAAAGGGGGCATTGGAATGGTCTTAGCTCCTGACTATTCAGACAATAAAAAGAAAAGGGAAAAAAGATTGAAAAGTTATGAATTCCATTGAGTTTCCTTTACTTAATCGAACAGCCGAAATTTCAGTTATTTCAACTACATTAAATGATCTTTCAAATTGGTCAAGACTCTCCAGTTTATGGCCGCTTCTCTATGGTACCAGTTGTTGTTTTATTGAATTTGCTTCACTAATAGGATCACGGTTTGACTTTGATCGTTATGGACTAGTACCAAGATCGAGTCCCAGACAAGCGGATCTAATTTTAACAGCTGGAACAGTAACAATGAAAATGGCCCCCTCCTTGGTGAGATTATACGAGCAAATGCCCGAACCGAAATATGTTATTGCTATGGGAGCCTGTACAATTACAGGGGGGATGTTCAGTACCGATTCTTATAGTACTGTTCGGGGAGTCGATAAACTAATTCCCGTGGATGTCTACTTGACGGGTTGTCCCCCTAAACCGGAAGCAGTTATAGATGCTATAACAAAACTTCGTAAGAAAATATCTCGAGAAATCTATGAAAATAGAATTGGGTCTCAACAAGAAAATCGGTGTTTTACGACCAATCACAAATTTCATGTTGGACGCAGTATTCATACTGGAAATTATGATCAAAAATTCCTCTATCAACCGGCACCTACTTCAGAAATCCCTACTGAAAACTTTTTCAAATATAAAAGTTCAGTATCTTCTCACGAATTTGTGAATTAGGCAGGACTCCTTTTTGTACAGAATAACAAGCAGCGGGTCAATTTTCATCAATTTGATCGAGAATGTGAACTATTCTAACTAAAAATATAAAAATGTGGGAGATAAAAAAGATGCAGGGTCGTTTATCTGCTTGGCTAGTCAAGCACGGGATAATTCATAGATCTTTGGGCTTTGATTATCAAGGAATAGAGACTTTACAAATAAAGCCCGAGGATTGGAATTCTATTGCCGTCATTTTATACGTATATGGTTACAATTATCTACGCTCCCAATGTGCCTATGATGTAGCACCTGGTGGACTGTTAGCTAGTGTGTATCATCTTACCAGAATAGAGTATGGTGTGGATCAACCAGAAGAGGTATGCATAAAAGTATTTGCCTCGAGGAGGAATCCTAGAATTCCGTCCGTTTTCTGGGTTTGGAAAAGCGTGGATTTTCAAGAACGAGAATCCTATGATATGTTGGGAATCTCTTATGATAATCATCCGCGCTTGAAACGTATTTTAATGCCTGAAAGTTGGATAGGATGGCCCTTGCGTAAGGATTATATTTCCCCCAATTTTTATGAAATACAAGATGCTCATTGAATGATAAGAAAGCCACTTCCACTTATAAAATTTCAGATATTCAAGGATTCGACTTTCCGTTCTAGATTAACTAACTAGAATAATTGAGGTCTCTTTTGTATTAGCTTAGGGAATTGTGAATAGGCCAGCAAAAAAAGTAGAATTAGGAATTCGTTGGGATTCTTAGATTTATTTGGATTTCGTATGAGCCGAATTAAGAAATTGAATAGGAACGAAAATACCAAGAAATGGAAGGGTATCAAATTCAATTTATTTGTATTGTAAATGAAAGAAAAAAGAGAAAATAAAATTTCATTTTATTTATTTAAGAAACCTTTCCCATCTATTTTAGAGTATTTTATAGATGGGGTATATCTCGCCAAGATAGATAAAAGAAAAGTATGGATTATGATCCATATTCGAAATCAATAAGTATCTCGCTTCATATCAATTACTTTATATTTATAAAAGAAAGTAAAAAAAAAAATGAAACCATGAGTCAGGAACCAGATTTGAACTGGTGACACGAGGATTTTCAGTCCTCTGCTCTACCAGCTGAGCTATCCCGACCATTTCCAATGTAGCATCCCACCCTCATTTTAGTAGATGGCTGGAGGTGATGTCAATTAAAGGGACACGGGGGATTACAAAGTTTCTCCAAGTCCTGTAATTTCAATCAATGGTATTCATTCGGCATTCCTTGCTTCATTTGCAATGTGTCTTCTATATCACGTGTGATAAGAGAAAGTCATTTACACCCAAATGCTTTTGTCAAAGAATCCGAAAGATAAGGGAATTTGGAACCCCTAACGAAAAGGGGGGGGTAGGGTAAATATTTTAGGGGTCAAATAGGCTTTTTGGGGATAGAGGGACTTGAACCCTCACGATTTTTAAAGTCGACGGATTTTCCTCTTACTATAAATTTCATTGTTGCCGGTATTGACATGTAGAATGGGACTCTATCTTTATTCTCGTCCGATTAATAAGTTCTTTAAAAGATCTATCGAACTATGGAGTGAATGAGTTGATGAATATTCGATTTATTCTTCAACAGGAAATAAATTCACATCGATTTTTCCATTTTCATATTAAAAAACAGATTGGGGTCAACATTAGTCATTATTAATGATTTGATATAGTATTCAATAGGTGCGTTTATCCTTCATCCTTTCTAAAGTTTCCGTGGAAAAATTCCTCTACCGGCGCAGTCAACTCCATTTGTTAGAACAGCTTCCATTGAGTCTCTGCACCTATCCCTTGTTTTTCGTTTTTTGAACCTTTGTTTTGTTTGAGAAAAAAGGATTTGGCTCAGGATTGCCCATTTTTATTAATTCCGGGGTTTCTCTGAATTTGAAAGTTATCACTTAGTAAGTTTCCATACCAAGGCTCAATCTAATTAAGTCCGTAGCGTCTACCGATTTCGCCATATCCCCCTTCTTTTTGTCTTTTGTTTTGAGATTCAAATTTTATTAGAATATTATTCCCTTTTTCTTTCATTTATACTGGAACCTTTGAATTTCTTAGATAACGATTACTATCTCGAAAAAGTATTTTTTGCTTACCTATAGGAAATCCATATTTGATTGAATCAAATTCAATTTTATCATTTCTGTATCGGCAATTCAATATAGATTGATATATATCCTTTATATATCTTTCTCTTCATGCCTTTTTTGCCATGCAATTGGGATACTTAAAGGGTCGATTCTTTTTTTTTTTTCTTAACTTCCCCTTTTACGAATGAAAGCTGAGGAATGTTTGATTAGTTATAATTAATCAAACAAATTAGGAAGAAATAGAGAGAAATTTTGTAGGATAGAAAAGGGAGAAGTGTAACAAAAAAAATTTCAAATATCATGTGAATTCAAAATAAAAACAGTTTGACTATCCAATATTATTTTATTCGAATTTAGAATTGTGATAAAGAAATCCAAAATTTTATATCGCTATAGAAATCGTTATGTTCTATAATATCCAATATTTATTGGTAATTGTGGATTCTATTCTTTTCTATATTTCTAGAGACACTATACTTATAGTAATAATGTCTTGAATTCCTATGCATAGAAAATTTCTATTACTATAATATGGGCCCGCTTAGCTCAGAGGTTAGAGCATCGCATTTGTAATGCGATGGTCATCGGTTCGATTCCGATAGCCGGCTTTTTCTATTTTTCATTTTTTGATTCCATTTTTGAAAAACGGAGAATCTTCCTTTGAAATCAAAGAATATTGAAAAGTGTCTTCCCCTCTTTCCAAAATCCATGAATTTATTAAGTTATAGGGGGAACGCATGACTATAACAGGAAAAGAATCTTATATATTCTTATATATATATAATAATAGAAAGTTTGACTATTTATCCAATTTATCTCATTCTTCTGTATTGTAATAGTACAAGTACACTACTTCAGCAAACTTCGCTTCATTTAGTTCAGTTTGAGTTTAGATTTATTCTGTAAAAAAAAAAAAAAAAAAGAATGAAATGAATTCTAAATAAGAATTAAGGAGTCTTTATTTTATGTCGCGTTACCGAGGACCTCGTTTCAAAAAAATACGTCGCCTGGGGGCTTTACCAGGACTAACTAATAAAAGGCCTAAAGCCGGGAGTGATTTTAGAAACCAATCGCGTTCCAGGAAAAAATCTCAATATCGTATTCGCCTAGAAGAAAAACAAAAATTGCGTTTTCATTATGGTCTTACAGAACGACAATTACTTAAATATGTTCATATCGCTGGAAAAGCCAAGGGGTCAACAGGTCAAGTTTTACTACAATTACTTGAAATGCGTTTGGATAACATCCTTTTTCGATTGGGTATGGCTTCGACTATTCCCGCAGCCCGCCAATTAGTTAACCATAGACATATTTTAGTGAATGGGCGTATAGTAGATATACCAAGTTATCGCTGCAAACCTCGAGATATTATTATGGCGAAGGATAAAGAAAAATCCAGAACTCTGATTCAAAATTCTATAAACTCTTCCCCTCAGGCGGAAGTGCCAAACCATTTGACTCTTCACCCGGTCCAATATAAAGGACTGGTCAATCAAATAATAGATAGTAAATGGGTCGGTTTAAAAATAAATGAATTGCTAGTCGTAGAGTATTATTCTCGTCAAACTTAATGAAACTAAAATAAAATAGGAGAGGTTCGGGCCATTTTATTTCCTTTTATCAAATTAAACTAAGGTTAAGTAAGCGAAATACGGGCTTGATTCCTATTTTTTCTCATTTATGTATCATAGCCAGAGGGGCTATTTTAATCTTCTTTCCGGTATTCTTCCTAGTCGCGGCAATTGGGAATAGAGAATCTATATCAATGAAAGATTGAACTGGTGGAATAAAGGTTTCCATTTCTATTGCTTGATATTTTTAATAAAACGGATCTATTAAGTGAAGGTGCGGAAAGAGAGGGATTCGAACCCTCGGTAAACAAAAGCCTACATAGCAGTTCCAATGCTACGCCTTGAACCACTCGGCCACCTCTCCTACATAATGATTATGAATCAAAAACCGAGTGAATAGTGAGTTCTTTCTATTCGATTCTAGATTATTGGATAGGTATGACTAATCCATTTTAACTATAATATTAAAAAAATAGAAAATTTTGCATCAAAGTAAAAAAAGATCTTTCGAGGCCCCAAGACAATTATTTTCTTACGAATTTTTTTTATTTGTAATTTTCAGAAAAAGGGGGTTCGTGTTTGCAAAAATGACTTCTACTATATTCGACTCGATTAAATCAATAAATTAGAATGAATCAACTGATTGATAGGTCTAGGTTTTTTAGACTAGGGTTAATAGATACCTTTCTATCATAATGCTATATAGACTACGATTCCATACCTTACAAATTCTCAAAATTCTTTCCGGCTTTAGAGTTCTCAACAACAAACCCCTTCCCTCACCCTTCTATTCTAGATTGATAAAATGTTTTTTATAGTGGATTGTATACCTGCTATGTACATAAGATAAATAAAGGGGTGGTTATTCTATTTTCATCATAGAATGATTTTTTCCTCTTTGAATCATAATTCAACTAAAAATGCTCGAGTTATTTTAATCTGTAACTTCAGCGAAATCGGAATAGTTCGCTTCATTGGTGAACTACTACATTAGGATGAAATCGAAGCGGGTTCGACTATTTCTTATTGATTCCTGTCAAAAAGGAACAATTGGAATGGAACAGAAAGCCCATCATTTTTTTTTGCAAATCAATCTATTTTTATGTTATTTTGTATTGTACAATTCTTTTCTTTGTGGGATCATTTTCCTACGAGAGGGAATCAGAAGAATTAGAAAATGGATTGCTGGCTATGCCTAGATCGCGGATAAATGGGAATTTTATTGATAACACCTTTTCAATTGTAGCCAATATCTTATTGCAAATAATTCCGACAACTTCAGGAGAAAAGGAGGCATTTACCTATTACAGAGATGGTGTGATTTGATTTTTTTTTTTTTTTTTAATTTCTCTCGGTCTTACGAGAAAGACACGTGATTCGGGAAATTTTTTGAAAGAAATCTACGCTTGTTGAAGGTGAAGTTTGGCAATAGAACAATTCCTTCTGTCGTGTATCCTCGATTAATGCAACCTCAGATGCTATATTTCCATTTTTGATTCTAGTATTGAGCGAAAGGTTACACCTAGAGGTTCTGTATTATGGAGGAATCCTACTCCACTAGTACCAACGGACAGCATAAGGAAAGAAGCACTACACCTAGGAATCAACAACACAAAACCTTGTTAGAAATGACCCCTTTCCTTATTGGGCTCGGGACTAAAAGAATGGTTGGGACAACAAACATCCATCTCGTTCGTACTTTGGATACCAATATAACCATCGAAGGTTGTTTGAAGTGACTAATTCCTGGAAATTAGGAGGCGTTGAAAACAAAGAAATTGCTTGAGTTCTCATTTCTATCTAGTTATCTAGTCTTGATGTTAAGAAAAGATCTCTTGCAGGAAGGTTGGCTAGAGATTTCTTGTAAAAATACTAGCCCTGCTCAGTCCATAATGAGAATATTTTCATCTTTTTGATTTCATGTATATTCTCCTTATGCACATAAGGGAGGAGCCGTATGAGGTGAAAATCTCACGTACGGTTCTGGAACGGAGATTCTTTTCATTGAATGGCGACCGTAACGGATGTCAGCTCAATCCGAAGGAAATTATGCAGAAGCTTTACAGAATTATTATGAAGCTATGCGACTAGAAATTGATCCCTATGATCGAAGTTATATACTCTATAATATAGGTCTTATCCATACAAGTAATGGAGAACATACGAAAGCTTTGGAATATTATTTTCGAGCACTAGAACGAAATCCATTCTTACCACAAGCTTTTAATAATATGGCCGTGATCTGTCATTACGTGCGACTATCTTCACTATAGAAGTTATTGGGATTAGTTACTAGTTCAAATTTGATACAAATTTATTTTTTTGGGGAACTGGTTGGAATGTGTTCCTATCTATTAATAGGGTTTTGGTTTACGCGACCTCCTGCGTCAAATGCTTGTCAAAAAGCATTTGTAACTAACCGTGTAGGGGATTTTGGTTTATTATTAGGAATTTTAGGTTTTTATTGGATAACAGGTAGTTTTGAATTTCGGGATTTATTCGAAATACTCAATAACTTCATTTATAATAATGAAGTTAATTTTTCCTTTGTTACTTTGTGTGCTACTTTATTATTTGCCGGTGCAGTTGCTAAGTCTGCACAATTTCCCCTTCATGTCTGGTTACCTGATGCTATGGAGGGACCCACTCCTATTTCGGCTCTTATACACGCTGCTACTATGGTAGCAGCGGGGATTTTTCTTGTAGCTAGCCTTCTCCCTCTTTTCGCGGTTATACCCCATATAATGAATTTCATCTCGTTGATAGGCACAATAACACTATTATTAGGAGCTACTTTAGCTCTTGCTCAAAAAGACATTAAAAGAGGTTTAGCTTATTCGACAATGTCTCAATTGGGTTATATGATGTTAGCACTAGGAATGGGGTCTTATCGAAGTGCTTTATTTCATTTGATTACTCATGCTTATTCCAAAGCATTGTTATTTTTAGGGTCGGGGTCCGTTATTCATTCAATGGAAACTGTTGTTGGCTATTCTCCGGATAAAAGTCAGAATATGGTTCTTATGGGTGGTTTAACAAAACATGTACCGATTACTAAAACTTCTTTTTTTTTTAGGTACACTTTCTCTTTGTGGTATTCCGCCTCTTGCTTGTTTTTGGTCAAAAGATGAA